>NW_026542600.1:4819859-4849920 GCF_028750875.1 Macrosteles quadrilineatus | reverse complement strand
GTTATTCCGGTTTTAGGTTTTACACATGTTAGCGGGACACCAAACTTCTGAGCTCTCATTTCTAGCCGCTAGGAAATAGGATAAATTAGACCTTTAAACAAAGTTTTACAAACTAATTGGTTCCAATTGAATCAAATAAACTTTATTTTTGTGCAGAGGTGTCTGTTACAGTGTCAAAATTCTAAATAAAAAAAAAACTTGGGGTCTTCAGTAAAAAAAAATGCATCTGATATAACAGAAAACTTTTTATACAAATCAGAACGTTGCCACTATTAGTATAGTTTTTATTCTTTTTTTGTCCTAGAACGCTAGGCAAGAGCCCGTTTGTCACCCACCAACTAGAGACAATATTCTGTGTTAAGTGACAAATCAATCAGCTGTTTGTTATGAGACTGCATTGGCTTTAATTAATATTTAACCCAGTACCACAGTAACTCTGGTGAGATGGTCCTGAACTTTATATATGTTCTTGGCTTCAAATTTTTATATCACATCACATGGGAAGTCTAAACTCTGTGTATAGTCAATGACACTATTTTGTGGTTTTAATTTACTTTCTCCCCCTATACATAGTATATAGAAAAGTATTGTTTTTGTCAAAATATTCTAATTGGAGTTTAGGGTGGATATAGGCCTTATTTGTTTTGTGGGTACTAATTTATCTATGGTATCGCTAGGAATTTTTCTCATTTTTTAGGAAATCTTAATTTTTAATGGGGATTTTACCATGGAACCCCATAAAATAGTGGAAAAATAGGATTTCAAGAAACAGCTTTAACTATTTTCATAAAAATTTATTATGCTATGGATCTCTTGACTCTCGACAAAATCATACAACTCCCAATGCTGTAAAAATTACAAAGTTATTAAAATTTTTGTGATTTTAGCCATAGAATATTGTAGTTACTCCCGCTGCTTACACATTATAAGGAATTTGACAAGCTAATGGGAGATGTGTCAGTTTGCTGAAGGCATTTAAATGAAGAATATATCATAACCCTAAATGTGTAAACTTACACCTTTAACTCCTGCTATATCAGAATTATCCTCAGAATCCTTCTTTGTTTTTTTATTTTATATTTCTTCTCTTCTTCACCACTTTCCTTTCCAAAAGAAATAGGGCAAATTATTACCCTCTTCTTAGCCTATAACAGAAGAGTTGTTATTTTCCGGTCAAGTAGCAATCTTTTCAATCAGTAAACTAATTCAGCCTATCAAACTATTTCATGTTGCTGGAATAATTTGTTAAGCTGGAATTAGTTAGCTTAGGATCGTTCACATTACAGTACTGAACAACGACCACAGAATTGACATAACACTGTTAATGAATGGAAACTTGGCCATACGCTATTAGCTATTAGTGATTATTCTAAATTTTTCGGTTCCATGTAAAATTCATTTACAATTCACAAAGCCTTTTCCATTTATCAAAATTGACATAAGATTCTCTGAGTTTCCTGGTTGGCTAGAAATCTTGGTTCGTAATTCAGAACAGATCTATTCTTTTAATTAAAATAAAATAACTTTTTTACCATGACAATAGATTTGGATTAGCGGGACTCTAATATAAAACGTATATAAACGTTGATTGATAGTCAAACTAGGCCTACCTTTTTCAATAAACAAGACAATTTTCAATAAACAAAGACAGTTATAACAAAGATAAATGGACTAAGATTTAACATACATTTAATTGTGGGGAAATTAGCCAAAGGGATGGAAAATACATAGTACTAGATCTTAATTAATGTTTTTAATTATTAACAAAAACTAGTTCAATCACGTTTTTAACAATAAGGTTGACTTAAAAGATTCTCTTGCATAGAATAAAAATAAAAATATATCATACTGTAATCCAACCAGTATTAACATATGGAGCTGAGACTTTAATTTTAAACTTAAAAGAAGAACACAAAATGATTGTTTTGAAAACAAAATTTTAAGAATGATACTATGGCCCAACACAAGTAAAATTGAGAATGGAGAAAAAGGCACAATAGGGGGATAAGGAATATGTATAATGATTATGACGTAGTAGGACACCTGAAAGCAAGGAGAATAGGTGGGTAGGACACACACTACAGAGAGAACGGGGCTAAACTAAAAGAAGCAAGCATAGAAAAGCCAGAAGGGAAACGACCATTAGGAAGGCCCAAGAAGAGATGGTGGCATAGTAAAGGCATTAAAGGTATTTAAATGAAGTCAGAGAAGCACACAGACGTCAGAGAAGTGGGGGCACAGGGCCGGATTTAGCATTTTTGCGCCCCTAAGCCAAAATAATTTTCTGCCCCTAGTCTGGTCACAGTTACTTTCCTTCAAACCTTTATTAAAAACTATATCACGCCCGTAGGCCTAAGTTAGTTGCTTAAATACCACTCATCGTCTGAATCATTGCAGGTTTTTTTTTATTGACTTGTTTAGCCTTAACAAAAAGCCGTCCGTCTTAAACACTTTTAGCAATTTAATGCTTTTAATAAATATGCTCACATTTGTGGCCATGGGACTGAAACAAAACAACTCAACCCACCGAGCATTCCTGCAAAATACATGGCCATTGACTCCAATTCCAGGCCCAAAAACATGAACTCCATACAGTACGTGATACTATAGATAAACATACTCCTTTAGTAGATTTGTCATCGTTTAGGATTGGCCTAGCTGAAAACAATTCTTGTTATTTTAAGGAGTATGATTTATCTATGTCCAAACCTAGTTTATCCAAAATAAAACAATCTAATGATTAACAATAGGTCGCCTCCTGTTTATATTAGCCTACAAGAAATTAAAACACACATAGAACTAACCCTAAAACAGTTGGTGTGGAAGACCAACTGTTAGGACCAGAACCCTACTGTGGTACCCCCATACGCTCAGGAGTAGCCAAAGTCCAAGACTGGGTCAAGGCTCAAAAGGCTCTGGCCTGGATGAACCACCCAGGCATGAGGGAGTGAAAATTTAAAAACGTACGTTTTCATGTCCCTGGCCTTTTACTTCGTAGATACTGGATTTGTAGTTTATTATTATGTGTTTTAGTATTTTTAGGGACGGGGGGCAACATGTTACACACATTTATTTGGTTTTAAACAGGTTCTAGGTATTTTTTTTGTATTTTAAAAGTCTCGAAATTCACGACCATGACGTGTCCCTAGGGTACATTTTCCAACTTTCACGCTGTTTTTAGACTAATTATTCATGCAGAAATATATAAAGCCCATATTTTTATGTCATCAATGGTTATTAAACTACAAAAAAGGAGCATATTATAATTTTATTGTCATTGCAAACTGACTACCATGACAAATTAAGTCTGTCCCTCGATTTGGCGTCATTTGGAAAAAATTTGCAACTTTGGAGCATGATAGTGGTAAGCCTGACGTCGATGGAGTCAGTTGGTTTTAGAGACTAGTTCGGGGTGTACGTCAGTATTGTAGTGCCGGTCGTTTCGAGTTGAAAGGAGGAATTACAAGATTAATAAAGGAAAGATTGTGTTTTTTGTAATTTTGGTGTGTCCATGACCGTACGTAGTCATTCGATGAAGTAGACACGGTGTTAATTTTTGTTTATAAGATATTTCAATTGCTAGATTAACCTAGAAGTCCATTTTGTATCTCGAACATGAGGCGCAGGGCTACCACCAGAACAGAGCCAAATAAACAACGTAATTTTACGACCAAAGTTTCAAGACCATCGCGGGTTTTTTCACGACCAATCCAGCCTTATGGATTATAGTGTGTTTGGTCGTGACAATAACTTTAATATAATTATAAATTGAACAGTTTAGTTTAATTGAAACACATATTTTTATTATAACTAACAGTATAATTGAAGGATTGTTTAGAAAGATTTAGATTATTTCAGAAAATTCACGACCGTACCGCTTGTCCCTGACCATCACGTTTACAATTTCTATCATAAAAATTTCAAAAATTAAATATCCTCATATTTCAATGTTTTATACACAAAAGAAGCACACCTCTATACAAACATAATGACTTTTCGGGTCTCAGGTAAGTTTTTTCGGAGTTATACAAACTTAAACAGATTTTATTGGCTTTTTTTTCAATTTTTTTAGTTTTTTTATTTTTTTCTAAAAAGACCAAATATACCAAAAGCTCAGTGACCTTTTTGTTGTTTAATGGTCATAAAAGTAAATTAGTTTATAGCAAAACATAGTTATAAAAATAATATTAACTAATTTTAATATTCATTTAAACGTCTGTTATGGTCGTGACAGGATTTTGTGTTTTTCCACTAAAGATGCTCTTTAAAAAAAACAGGCAAAGATTATTGCGTTACCATGGACATTTTATGAAACTTCAAATGTTAATGAAGTAAAAAAAATAAAAGTTTTGAAAAAAGGAGAAAAAAAATTGCAAAGTGCTTTCCTGAAAACGTACGTTTTTAAATTTTCACTCGAGGACGTCCAAATTACTAATTGACCCCACTGATAAAAGTTGGACAGGGGACATTAGTCTACTAGTAGGAGTGTTAACAGGGCACAGTCCTATCAGGAAACATCACAGGACCATAGGGAGGTCACAGACAGACCTCTGCAGGTTCTGTGAGAACGAGGTAGAAACCTCAGAACATTTATGGCTGGACTGTCCAGCGTTGGCCCCCATAGAAGGCTTACATCTCTGTGGAGGTTATACCTGGAACCAACAGATATAAGGAAGCTGGGTGTCTTTCAGCTCCTGGGCTACTTGAGAAGCATAGGGCTGTCAGAATGGATTAAAGGGTGCTACAAAAGGTTCCAGGCCGAAGTAGCTAGGGGTATGCCATTACCCCAGCCTTCACAAAAAAAAACCCCTAAAATAATAGAAACAAAATTTCGTCAAAACTAACATCCAGTGTCACAAACATGAACTAGACATGAACAAATATTGAATAAAAAAATTCATAAGGAGTCAACTTGAGTTATATTTAATCTATGGTTGTACTGCATAGTCTAGGTTATATTTCCATAACAAAACAGAGCAATACTCCGGCCAACCATACCGATCCTTAGGTCTGAGGTGAAAATTACAGCATTAATGCTTTGGAGTGTATCGAACATTCCTAAAATCTAAAGCAAACTCAGATTAACATTTTTTTGTAAATTTTAAAGTTGTAAATTCATCCTTGTTCTAATATTCATCACAATGTATATTTTTATACTTTACCTAACCCGCCATGTTACACTTCCCTATCCCAAGCGTGATGTATACAACTTCCTTACTTCTCGAGTGATGTAAAGTTGGAAAAACTCACTCAGTGATGTAATGAAATCCATTTAAATAACATTGAGTGCTTAACTTAAAAAGATATACCTCTATGGAGGCATCAACGTTCAACGCTAGAAATCAGCTGTGCGCTTGAATGTTATTGTTATGCTTTAAAGTAAAATAAAACTTATCCTAACCTAGCTTTTGTTTGTAAAAGAACGTTACTGTTAGGCAATGAGTGAAATGGATTATGAAAAATATTGTACGTAAACCCATGTATATTGTCGGGTCAGGTAAAATCTTGTACGTTAAACGTTGCGCAAGAGCGTGTTTACATCTCTTAGGTGAATTATGCAACTCGCTTCCGCTCGTTGCTCAACATTCACCTGTGTGATGTAAAAACGCTCTTACTACACTTGTAATGTAAGCTATAATAACTTTTGTTTTGTGAGGTGAGGGTGGTAACAATGTCTAGCACGCATGCACCCCTAATCACTCTGATCAGTAGTACTGAACCCGATCCAGCATAGTGGCAGTGCAGTGGCAATACGATGCGTACCCCTTGGGCGCTCGTCAACGTCAACATCCATACAGCCTACTCCCGTACAACCAATGTCCGTTGCCAATTATGTAACAAAATTTATGTGTAATTCGGAAAATTGTTTAATTTTCCTAACGATTATTTCTTCTTAAGAACCTCAGAATCACAATGCATTATTAGACAGAGTTGTTTTTTTTTATCAACTATGACTATTTATTTTTATTTTTAGATATAAAAAAAATTTCTTCTCGGCCCTCTATGACCTTGCGCCCATATTGGGAAATCCGGCCCTGTGGGGGCAGCAGTGGAAGGCAGAAGAGAGATGGAGAGCAGTTGGTGTGGCCAAATCCTGCTTTGGGCATAAGTGGCCAGGAGTGAGTGAGTAAGTGATGTAAAATGCAATAATTTTTTCCCCTCTCGTACCATCAACAGTCTATTCGACTCACACACAAGTTCTTACAACAATCATTTCAAGAGAGGCTTTAGATACTCTGTAACTATGAGTAAGGAATCATAAATAATGTTATTTAACAACAAACTTTTCACATGTTTTTTATGTTACCTGGACTTCCTGTGATGGTTCTGTAGCCGGATGCGAAGGACGCTTTAATGAGATAGTCGCTGGAACCTTCGCTGTGACTAGTTCTAACTTTGGCTCGGCCGCCAACACTGCATCTGACTTGTCATCGTCAAACTCACCCTGAGAAAATGTTCTTTGTAAAGTTGACCATGCTCTGAGTTGTATAGAATTCCAAAGACAATATATCAATCCACTTTAGAAAATAGTGTGCTCTTATTCTTACATAGTATTTTTAATTAGACTTTGACTGTGTGGATCATGGCATTCTTTTGAAAAAAAAAAAAAATGGAATCTTACGGAATAATTGGCATTCAAAATTGTCTTTTTAGATCATACCTCAGTAATCGGCAGCAAAGTTTTTTCCAATCAAGTCTTCTTGGAACAAACTGAGGTGAAATATGGGGTACCACAGGCGTCGGTACTAGTTTCTAGTTTTAATAAATGACCTAAATCTGAATGTGCATGCTAGTTCTATCCTTTTTGCATATGACGTAACCTTTTTTAAGACAAGTCCCTCTGCTGCCACAATTAGGGATGAATTCAGTAGCATCATAAGTGAAGCCAATGAGTGGTACAAGTTGGCTAAAATCTTTTGTTTATGAATGTAGAGAAAACTCAAAGCATGATCTTCTCCTTCAACCCTGTCTTAGTATATTCTAGTCATAGTGTTAAGTTGCTTGGTATTCACTTAGACCCTAAATTATCCTGGAATGTGCATGTAGTTTGTATGTAAAAAACTAAATTGAATTAATTATTTATTGAAACACTTGAAGAAATATGTATCCTTTGACTATGTTAAAATTGTCTACATTAGTCTATTTCAAAGTGACATCTTATATGGTCTCTTGCTCTGGGGAAATAGCCCTTCTGTGATCCATGTACTTCTCGCCCACGAGAAATGTATTAGAATAATGACCGATTCTGATTATTAAGATCCCTGCAGTACGTGATACTATAGATTAAACATACTCCTTTAGTAGATTTGTCATCGTTTAGGATTGGCCTAGCTGAAAACAATTCTTGTTATTTAAGGAGTATGTTTTATCTATGTCTAAACCTAGTTTATCCAAAATAAAACAATCTAATGATTAACAATAGGTCGCCTCCTGTTTATATTAGCCTACAAGAAATTAAAACACACATAGAACTAACCCTAAAACAGTTGGTGTGGAAGACCAACTGTCAGGACCAGAACCCTTCTGTGGTACCCCCATAATCTCAGGAGTAGCCAAAGTCCAAGACTGGGTCAAGGCTCAAAAGGCTCTGGCCTGGATGAACCACCCAGGCATGAGGACGTCTAAATTACTATTCGACCCCACTGATAAAGGTTGGAAAGACTTGCTGAGCCTTAAGAAAGGGGACATTAGTTTACTAGTAGGAGTGTTAACAGGGCACGGTCCTATCAGGAAACATCACAGGACCATAGGGAGGTCACAGACAGACCTCTGCAGGTTCTGTGAGAACGAGGTAGAAACCTCAGAACACTTATGGCTGGACTGTCCAGCGTTGGCCCATAGAAGGCTTACATCTCTGGGGAGGTTATTCCTGGAACCAACAGAGATAAAGAAGCTGGGTGTCTCTCAGCTCCTGGGCTACTTGAGAAGCATAGGGCTGTCAGAATGGATTAAAGGGTGCTACAAAAGGTCTCCAGGCCGAAGTAGCTAGGGGTATGCCATTACCCCAGCCTTCACAAAAAAAAAGCCCTAAAATAATAGAAACAAAATTTCGTCAAAACTAACATCCAGTGTCACAAACATGAACTAGACATGAACAAATATTGAATAAAAAAATTTCATGATGTTAGCCTCCGAATCACTTTAGTTAATAAAAATGGTTTAAATACCTTTAACTGTCAGGTGATTTTTATTAATTAAAAAATTCATAAGGAGTCAACTTGAGTTATATTTAATCTATGGTTGTACTGCATAGTCTAGGTTATATTTCCAAAGCAAAACAGAGCAATACTCCGGCCAACCATACCGATCCTTAGGTCTGAGGAGAAAATTAGAGCATTAATGCTTTGGAGTGTATCGAACTTTCCTAAAATCTAAAGCAAACTCAGATTAACATTTTTTTGTAAATTTTAAAGTTGTAAATTCATCCTTGTTCTAATATTCATCACAATGTATATTTTTATTACTTTACCTAACCCGCCATGTTACACTTCCCTATCCCAAGCGTGATGTATACAACTTCCTTACTTCTCGAGTGATGTAAAGTTGGAAAAAACTCACTCGGTGATGTAATGAAATCCATTTAAATAACATTGAGTGCTTAACTTAAAAAGATATACCTCTATGGACTCATCGACGTTCAACGCTAGAAATCAGCTGTGCTCTTGAATGTTATTGTTATGCTTTAAAGTAAAATAAAACTTATCCTAACCTAGCTTTTGTTTGTAAAAGATGGTTACTGTTAGGCAATGGGTGAAATGGATAATGAAAAATATTGTACGTAAACCCATGTATATTGTCGGGTCAGGTAAAATCTTGTACGTTAAACGTTGCGCAAGAGCGTGTTTACATCTCTTAGGTGAATTATGCAACTCGCTTCCGCTCGTTTCTCATCATTCACCTGTGTGATGTAAAAACGCTCTTACTACACTTGTAATGTAAGCTATAATAACTTTTGTTTTGTGAGGTGAGGGTGGTAACAATGTCTAGCACGCATGCGCCCCTAATCACTCTGATCAGTAGTACTGAGCCCGATCCAGCATAGTGGCAGTGCAGTGGCAATACGATGCGTACCCCTTGGGCGCTCGTCAACGTCAACATCCATACAGCCTACTCCCGTACAACCAATGTTCGTTGCCAATTATGTAACAAAATTTATGTGTAATTCGGAAAATTGTTTAATTTTCCTAACGATTATTTCTTCTTAAGAACCTCAGAATCACAATGCGTTATAAGACAGAGTTGTTTTTTTTATCAACTATGACTATTTATTTTTATTTTTAGATATAAAAAAAAATTTCTTCTCGGCCCTCTATGACCTTGCGCCCATATTGGGAAATCCGGCCCTGTGGGGGCAGCAGTGGAAGGCAGAAGAGAGATGGAGAGCAGTTGGTGTGGCCAAATCCTGCTTTGGGCATAAGTGGCCAGGAGTGAGTGAGTAAGTGATGTAAAATGCAATAATTTTTTCCCCTCTCGTACCATCAACAGTCTATTCGACTCACACACAAGTTCTTACAACAATCATTTCAAGAGAGGCTTTAGATACTCTGTAACTATGAGTAAGGAATCATAAATAATGTTATTTAACAACAAACTTTTCACATGTTTTTTATGTTACCTGGACTTCCTGTGATGGTTCTGTAGCCGGATGCGCAGGACTCTTTAATGAGATAGTCGCTGGAACCTTCGCTGTGACTAGTTCTAACTTTGGCTCGGCCGCCAACACTGCATCTGACTTGTCATCGTCAAACTCACCCTGAGAAAATGTTCTTTGTAAGTTGACCATGCTCTGAGTTGTATAGAATTCCAAAGACAATATATCAATCCACTTTAGAAAATAGTGTGCTCTTATTCTTACATAGTATTTTTAATTAGACTATTAAAAAAAAACTAATTCAACCACGTTTTAACAATACCCCAAAAGAGACACAAGATAAAAAAATTGTCTCTACGAGGGAACTTTTAAAAACTAAGTTAAGTTGTAAGAAATTCATTAATATAATATCCTCTTAGAAAATGGTTTCTTCTAATAAAACTTACCCCTTCCTCCTTATCTCCCGAAAAATCATCCTCATCTATGATTTCCGACTCTGCATTTCCAACTTCTGAACCCAAATCTAAAACCACACAACTTTGATCAGTACGGTAACAAACTTTCTAGCGATTCAATTATTATAAATGTGTTACTGTTGAGAACAACCTGAACAGTGCAAGTAAATAGCCTTAGCAAAAAGCTAGCATCTTTGATTTAAGCAATTTATAGAATAAAATGAATAGGACAGGAGGGGGCAACTAAGACTCTATGATATGCTTTAGTAGAGTCCCATAAGATGGGATTGATCCTTTGGATCACTATGGATTAGTGGTTTGGGTTGTAATTACTGAACAAAACTTAACTATGGTACTGTGACTCCAGAAAAAAATATAACCCTCAGTCCTACAGAAAGCACCATTTAAGCTTATAAATCACTGAAAATGATAACTATACATACATCCTTGAAGTAATTAACAAGATTGAACTCACAAGAGAAGAATATATACACTCAAACAACTCAAAGAGCTACAGACTGCCTTCTCCAGTCATTATAAAACACAGAACAACAAGTAGCCCTCCTACATTGGACGACCACTTCATTAGCCTGCCCAACCACTTGAAGATCCTTAGAAATCCAAACCTGAAGAGGAAACTTAAAGACTGACTGCTGGATCAACCATAATAAATCCTTTGTAGTTACAGCATGCCACCTATGGAATCCCATACCCTATGCCATTAAATCCATTGAAAACCGATCCCGAGTGAAGGCGATGCTGAAAGAGTATTACCACAACCGGATGGTCGATCGTGGCGGCATGGCATGCATTAGGCCTAGGTGTAGCAAAGAGTGTATGTGTGTATGACTGTAGGTAGGAAAACGGAAGAAATGTGTGTTATGTAGCATAAAAGAAACTTGTTTGTGTTTATATTGCTTTATAAAATTATTTTATATTTTTTTATGAATACTGTAATTTACTTTTCTCAACGAGATGTTTTATTATTATTATCAAAGTTAACTGTAAGGACCATGAGGTTTTAAGTTTGCCGCAATCAAAGCATTTTCATTTCAATTTCATTTTTATAGGTACTACTCACTAACGGAATTCTTCAATCAAATGTTTAAACTAGATCAAAATTTGAACTACAGTCTGTATACAACGCTGTTCTATTTCAGGAAGAAATTGGTTGACTAGGTTCATAAATTATTATTAAGCCTAAGTTAAAGATCATCATTAAAATAACAGTTACAAAATTATTCTCAGTAGGCTATCAATATTTACAGCAAATCTACACCATTTTTTGCTGGACCATGGAAGTTATCATGAGTAGATGGATAAATTATGTTTAATGATAAGATATCAATGATTGTATGAGAATTTTGTTCAAGTGGTATACCGATAAAAATTGTAAAAATAAAAGATAGGGTTTAAAATAAGTTAGAATTAAAGTAATTTTAAATTTTAAAACTATTTCGAAAAGCAAAACAGACCTTGGAATATCTTTGAAACAGATCCTTGGATTGCTTGCTGTAATTTTTCTAGAAGTTTTTTGGCTCCTGCTGTACTCAAACCTCTTGCCTGGAGGTCTGTTTTCAATGTGTGTACCTAGAATTTCCAAAAGGTTATCACTACATTCACATTAAAATAATCAAATCTCATGTGGAAAATAAGGAATTAGATTTGTACAACACTGCAACGCAAGGAAGTGTATTTTAATACAAAAATTAGTGAACAATGAGTGTTGAATATATGAGATAATAAGTTCAATGTGTTTTTAGATCTGTTAAGTTATATAGCTAAACAATGTTTTTGAAAAAAAGTAAAAATAAGAACTTAATTACATGTTTGTTTGATGATAAAGATAGGCCTGCAAATTTTAAAATCACTTAAGAAAGAAAGAATTGGTTCAAAGAATGAATTAGGAGTTGAACTAGAGGTTAAATCAAATAGTTATTTATGTAACTAGTGCACAAATTGGCACTTTGGGTTCGTGTTTCACATAATGGTTTTCCTACAGTTACTTAATAAAGCATATTAATAATTAGTCTCTCAAACACTAAACAACACCTTTAGGTTAGGTTAAATCTAAGCGTTGGTTGAACTTAAATTAGTATGTTAACACAAAACTATAGGTTATGTTGTAGTATCGATACCCAAAGGCTGTGAAACGGTTCACCCAGCCGATTGTAGTTGTACTGTACTTATCTTTAAGTGTTGCCAAAGTATTCTCAATCGTACACATATTAACTTACGTGACTTACAAAAGCACACTGTTTTTGTGTTGTTTTGTTGGAATACTGGATTGCGATAAAGTAAAATGAGTGTGGCTAATGGGAGATGTGTCAGTTTGCTGATATCCCTATAACCCTAAATGTGTAAACTTACATCTTTAACTGCTGCTACATCAGACTTCTTACCTCAGAATCCATTTTTTAAATAGTAAAATAAGTAAAATAAAACTTATCCTAACCTAGCTTTTGTTTGTAAAAGAACGTTACTGTTAGGCAATGAGTGAAATGGATTATGAAATATAGTGTACGTAAACCCATGTATATTGTCGGGTCAGGTAAAATCTTGTACGTTAAACGTTGCGCAAGAGCGTGTTTACATCTCTTAGGTGAATTATGCAACTCGCTTCCGCTCGTTGCTCAACATTCACCTGTGTGATGTAAAAACGCTCTTACTACACTTGTAATGTAAGCTATAATAACTTTTGTTTTGTGAGGTGAGGGTGGTAACAATGTCTAGCACGCACGCGCCCCTAATCACTCTGATCAGTAGTACTGAGCCCGATCCAGCATAGTGGCAGTGCAGTGGCAATACGATGCGTACCCCTTGGGCGCTCGTCAACGTCAACATCCATACAGCATACTCCCGTACAACCAATGTCCGTTGCCAATTATGTAACAAAATTTATGTGTAATTCGGAAAATTGTTTAATTTTCCTAACGATTATTTCTTCTTAAGAACCTCAGAATCACAATGCATTATTAGACAGAGTTGTTTTTTTTTATCAACTATGACTATTTATTTTTATTTTTAGATATAAAAAAAAATTTCTTCTCGGCCCTCTATGACCTTGCGCCCATATTGGGAAATCCGGCCCTGTGGGGGCAGCAGTGGAAGGCAGAAGAGAGATGGAGAGCAGTTGGTGTGGCCAAATCCTGCTTTGGGCATAAGTGGCCAGGAGTGAGTGAGTAAGTGATGTAAAATGCAATAATTTTTTCCCCTCTCGTACCATCAACAGTCTATTCGACTCACACACAAGTTCTTACAACAATCATTTCAAGAGAGGCTTTAGATACTCTGTAACTATGAGTAAGGAATCATAAATAATGTTATTTAACAACAAACTTTTCACATGTTTTTTATGTTACCTGGACTTCCTGTGATGGTTCTGTAGCCGGATGCGCAGGACTCTTTAATGAGATAGTCGCTGGAACCTTCGCTGTGACTAGTTCTAACTTTGGCTCGGCCGCCAACACTGCATCTGACTTGTCATCGTCAAACTCACCCTGAGAAAATGTTCTTTGTAAGTTGACCATGCTCTGAGTTGTATAGAATTCCAAAGACAATATATCAATCCACTTTAGAAAATAGTGTGCTCTTATTCTTACATAGTATTTTTAATTAGACTATTAAAAAAAACTAATTCAACCACGTTTTAACAATACCCCAAAAGAGACACAAGATAAAAAAATTGTCTCTACGAGGGAACTTTTAAAAACTAAGTTAAGTTGTAAGAAATTCATTAATATAATATCCTCTTAGAAAATGGTTTCTTCTAATAAAACTTACCCCTTCCTCCTTATCTCCCGAAAAATCATCTTCATCTATGATTTCCGACTCTGCATTTCCAACTTCTGAACCCAAATCTAAAACCACACAACTTTGATCAGTACGGTAACAAACTTTCTAGCGATTCAATTATTATAAATGTGTTACTGTTGAGAACAACCTGAACAGTGCAAGTAAATAGCCTTAGCAAAAAGCTAGCATCTTTGATTTAAGCAATTTATAGAATAAAATGAATAGGACAGGAGGGGGCAACTAAGACTCTATGATATGCTTTAGTAGAGTCCCATAAGATGGGATTGATCCTTTGGATCACTATGGATTAGTGGTTTGGGTTGTAATTACTGAACAAAACTTAACTATGGTACTGTGACTCCAGAAAAAAATATAACCCTCAGTCCTACAGAAAGCACCATTTAAGCTTATAAATCACTGAAAATGATAACTATACATACATCCTTGAAGTAATTAACAAGATTGAACTCACAAGAGAAGAATATATACACTCAAACAACTCAAAGAGCTACAGACTGCCTTCTCCAGTCATTATAAAACATAGAACAACAAGTAGCCCTCCTACATTGGACGACCACTTCAATAGCCTGCCCAACCACTTGAAGATCCTTAGAAATCCAAACCTGAAGAGGAAACTTAAAGACTGACTGCTGGATCAACCATAATAAATCCTTTGTAGTTACAGCATGCCACCTATGGAATCCTATACCCTATGCCATTAAATCCATTGAAAACCGATCCCGAGTGAAGGCGATGCTGAAAGAGTATTACCACAACCGGATGGTCGATCGTGGCGGCATGGCATGCATTAGGCCTAGGTGTAGCAAAGAGTGTATGTGTGTATGACTGTAGGTAGGAAAACGGAAGAAATGTGTGTTATGTAGCATAAAAGAAACTTGTTTGTGTTTATATTGCTTTATAAAATTATTTTATATTTTTTTATGAATACTGTAATTTACTTTTCTCAACGAGATGTTTTATTATTATTATCAAAGTTAACTGTAAGGACCATGAGGTTTTAAGTTTGCCGCAATCAAAGCATTTTCATTTCAATTTCATTTTTATAGGTACTACTCACTAACGGAATTCTTCAATCAAATGTTTAAACTAGATCAAAATTTGAACTACAGTCTGTATACAACGCTGTTCTATTTCAGGAAGAAATTGGTTGACTAGGTTCATAAATTATTATTAAGCCTAAGTTAAAGATCATCATTAAAATAACAGTACAAAATTATTCTCAGTAGGCTATCAATATTTACAGCAAATCTACGCCATTTTTTGCTGGACCATGGAAGTTATCATGAGTAGATGGATAAATTATGTTTAATGATAAGATATCAATGATTGTATGAGAATTTTGTTCAAGTGGTATACCGATAAAAATTGTAAAAATAAAAGATAGGGTTTAAAATAAGTTAGAATTAAAGTAATTTTAAATTTTAAAACTATTTCGAAAAGCAAAACAGACCTTGGAATATCTTTGAAACAGATCCTTGGATTGCTTGCTGTAATTTTTCTAGAAGTTTTTTGGCTCCTGCTGTACTCAAACCTCTTGCCTGGAGGTCTGTTTTCAATGTGTGTACCTAGAATTTCCAAAAGGTTATCACTACATTCACATTAAAATAATCAAATCTCATGTGGAAAATAAGGAATTAGATTTGTACAACACTGCAACGCAAGGAAGTGTATTTTAATACAAAAATTAGTGAACAATGAGTGTTGAATATATGAGATAATAAGTTCAATGTGTTTTTAGATCTGTTAAGTTATATAGCTAAACAATGTTTTTGAAAAAAAGTAAAAATAAGAACTTAATTACATGTTTGTTTGATGATAAAGATAGGCCTGCAAATTTTAAAATCACTTAAGAAAGAAAGAATTGGTTCAAAGAATGAATTAGGAGTTGAACTAGAGGTTAAATCAAATAGTTATTTATGTAACTAGTGCACAAATTGGCACTTTGGGTTCGTGTTTCACATAATGGTTTTCCTACAGTTACTTAATAAAGCATATTAATAATTAGTCTCTCAAACACTAAACAACACCTTTAGGTTAGGTTAAATCTAAGCGTTGGTTGAACTTAAATTAGTATGTTAACACAAAACTATAGGTTATGTTGTAGTATCGATACCCAAAGGCTGTGAAACGGTTCACCCAGCCGATTGTAGTTGTACTGTACTTATCTTTAAGTGTTGCCAAAGTATTCTCAATCGTACACATATTAACTTACGTGACTTACAAAAGCACACTGTTTTTGTGTTGTTTTGTTGGAATACTGGATTGCGATAAAGTAAAATGAGTGTGGCTAATGGGAGATGTGTCAGTTTGCTGATATCCCTATAACCCTAAATGTGTAAACTTACATCTTTAACTGCTGCTACATCAGACTTCTTACCTCAGAATCCATTTTTTAAATAGTAAAATAAGTAAAATAAAACTTATCCTAACCTAGCTTTTGTTTGTAAAAGAACGTTACTGTTAGGCAATGAGTGAAATGGATTATGAAATATAGTGTACGTAAACCCATGTATATTGTCGGGTCAGGTAAAATCTTGTACGTTAAACGTTGCGCAAGAGCGTGTTTACATCTCTTAGGTGAATTATGCAACTCGCTTCCGCTCGTTGCTCAACATTCACCTGTGTGATGTAAAAACGCTCTTACTACACTTGTAATGTAAGCTATAATAACTTTTGTTTTGTGAGGTGAGGGTGGTAACAATGTCTAGCACGCACGCGCCCCTAATCACTCTGATCAGTAGTACTGAGCCCGATCCAGCATAGTGGCAGTGCAGTGGCAATACGATGCGTACCCCTTGGGCGCTCGTCAACGTCAACATCCATACAGCATACTCCCGTACAACCAATGTCCGTTGCCAATTATGTAACAAAATTTATGTGTAATTCGGAAAATTGTTTAATTTTCCTAACGATTATTTCTTCTTAAGAACCTCAGAATCACAATGCATTATTAGACAGAGTTGTTTTTTTTTATCAACTATGACTATTTATTTTTATTTTTAGATATAAAAAAAAATTTCTTCTCGGCCCTCTATGACCTTGCGCCCATATTGGGAAATCCGGCCCTGTGGGGGCAGCAGTGGAAGGCAGAAGAGAGATGGAGAGCAGTTGGTGTGGCCAAATCCTGCTTTGGGCATAAGTGGCCAGGAGTGAGTGAGTAAGTGATGTAAAATGCAATAATTTTTTCCCCTCTCGTACCATCAACAGTCTATTCGACTCACACACAAGTTCTTACAACAATCATTTCAAGAGAGGCTTTAGATACTCTGTAACTATGAGTAAGGAATCATAAATAATGTTATTTAACAACAAACTTTTCACATGTTTTTTATGTTACCTGGACTTCCTGTGATGGTTCTGTAGCCGGATGCGCAGGACTCTTTAATGAGATAGTCGCTGGAACCTTCGCTGTGACTAGTTCTAACTTTGGCTCGGCCGCCAACACTGCATCTGACTTGTCATCGTCAAACTCACCCTGAGAAAATGTTCTTTGTAAGTTGACCATGCTCTGAGTTGTATAGAATTCCAAAGACAATATATCAATCCACTTTAGAAAATAGTGTGCTCTTATTCTTACATAGTATTTTTAATTAGACTATTAAAAAAAACTAATTCAACCACGTTTTAACAATACCCCAAAAGAGACACAAGATAAAAAAATTGTCTCTACGAGGGAACTTTTAAAAACTAAGTTAAGTTGTAAGAAATTCATTAATATAATATCCTCTTAGAAAATGGTTTCTTCTAATAAAACTTACCCCTTCCTCCTTATCTCCCGAAAAATCATCTTCATCTATGATTTCCGACTCTGCATTTCCAACTTCTGAACCCAAATCTAAAACCACACAACTTTGATCAGTACGGTAACAAACTTTCTAGCGATTCAATTATTATAAATGTGTTACTGTTGAGAACAACCTGAACAGTGCAAGTAAATAGCCTTAGCAAAAAGCTAGCATCTTTGATTTAAGCAATTTATAGAATAAAATGAATAGGACAGGAGGGGGAAACTAAGACTCTATGATATGCTTTAGTAGAGTCCCATAAGATGGGATTGATCCTTTGGATCACTATGGATTAGTGGTTTGGGTTGTAATTACTGAACAAAACTTAACTATGGTACTGTGACTCCAGAAAAAAATATAACCCTCAGTCCTACAGAAAGCACCATTTAAGCTTATAAATCACTGAAAATGATAACTATACATACATCCTTGAAGTAATTAACAAGATTGAACTCACAAGAGAAGAATATATACACTCAAACAACTCAAAGAGCTACAGACTGCCTTCTCCAGTCATTATAAAACATAGAACAACAAGTAGCCCTCCTACATTGGACGACCACTTCAATAGCCTGCCCAACCACTTGAAGATCCTTAGAAATCCAAACCTGAAGAGGAAACTTAAAGACTGACTGCTGGATCAACCATAATAAATCCTTTGTAGTTACAGCATGCCACCTATGGAATCCCATACCCTATGCCATTAAATCCATTGAAAACCGATCCCGAGTGAAGGCGATGCTGAAAGAGTATTACCACAACCGGATGGTCGATCGTGGCGGCATGGCATGCATTAGGCCTAGGTGTAGCAAAGAGTGTATGTGTGTATGACTGTAGGTAGGAAAACGGAAGAAATGTGTGTTATGTAGCATAAAAGAAACTTGTTTGTGTTTATATTGCTTTATAAAATTATTTTATATTTTTTTATGAATACTGTAATTTACTTTTCTCAACGAGATGTTTTATTATTATTATCAAAGTTAACTGTAAGGACCATGAGGTTTTAAGTTTGCCGCAATCAAAGCATTTTCATTTCAATTTCATTTTTATAGGTACTACTCACTAACGGAATTCTTCAATCAAATGTTTAAACTAGATCAAAATTTGAACTACAGTCTGTATACAACGCTGTTCTATTTCAGGAAGAAATTGGTTGACTAGGTTCATAAATTATTATTAAGCCTAAGTTAAAGATCATCATTAAAATAACAGTACAAAATTATTCTCAGTAGGCTATCAATATTTACAGCAAATCTACGCCATTTTTTGCTGGACCATGGAAGTTATCATGAGTAGATGGATAAATTATGTTTAATGATAAGATATCAATGATTGTATGAGAATTTTGTTCAAGTGGTATACCGATAAAAATTGTAAAAATAAAAGATAGGGTTTAAAATAAGTTAGAATTAAAGTAATTTTAAATTTTAAAACTATTTCGAAAAGCAAAACAGACCTTGGAATATCTTTGAAACAGATCCTTGGATTGCTTGCTGTAATTTTTCTAGAAGTTTTTTGGCTCCTGCTGTACTCAAACCTCTTGCCTGGAGGTCTGTTTTCAATGTGTGTACCTAGAATTTCCAAAAGGTTATCACTACATTCACATTAAAATAATCAAATCTCATGTGGAAAATAAGGAATTAGATTTGTACAACACTGCAACGCAAGGAAGTGTATTTTAATACAAAAATTAGTGAACAATGAGTGTTGAATATATGAGATAATAAGTTCAATGTGTTTTTAGATCTGTTAAGTTATATAGCTAAACAATGTTTTTGAAAAAAAGTAAAAATAAGAACTTAATTACATGTTTGTTTGATGATAAAGATAGGCCTGCAAATTTTAAAATCACTTAAGAAAGAAAGAATTGGTTCAAAGAATGAATTAGGAGTTGAACTAGAGGTTAAATCAAATAGTTATTTATGTAACTAGTGCACAAATTGGCACTTTGGGTTCGTGTTTCACATAATGGTTTTCCTACAGTTACTTAATAAAGCATATTAATAATTAGTCTCTCAAACACTAAACAACACCTTTAGGTTAGGTTAAATCTAAGCGTTGGTTGAACTTAAATTAGTATGTTAACACAAAACTATAGGTTATGTTGTAGTATCGATACCCAAAGGCTGTGAAACGGTTCACCCAGCCGATTGTAGTTGTACTGTACTTATCTTTAAGTGTTGCCAAAGTATTCTCAATCGTACACATATTAACTTACGTGACTTACAAAAGCACACTGTTTTTGTGTTGTTTTGTTGGAATACTGGATTGCGATAAAGTAAAATGAGTGTGGCTAATGGGAGATGTGTCAGTTTGCTGATATCCCTATAACCCTAAATGTGTAAACTTACATCTTTAACTGCTGCTACATCAGACTTCTTACCTCAGAATCCATTTTTTTCAGCTACTAAAAAGTATGTAAGTTGTATGTGGTTGATTTCTTCTCTTTTCTCTGCTAAAACAGAAGAGTTGTTATTAGCAATCTTTTCAATCAGTAAACTACTGTAATTCCAGCCTAAAAAAAAACATTTCATGTTGCTGAAATAGTT
The DNA here is from genome assembly GCF_028750875.1 of Macrosteles quadrilineatus. Classification (NCBI taxonomy): domain Eukaryota; kingdom Metazoa; phylum Arthropoda; class Insecta; order Hemiptera; family Cicadellidae; genus Macrosteles; species Macrosteles quadrilineatus. The sequence goes on along the minus strand of NW_026542600.1, from coordinate 4,829,723 downwards.
TGTTAGGCTGAAATGAATTAGTTTAGGATCATTCCCTGAATCATTCGACTCAATCTATTCGCCAAATAAATTTGTAGTTTGATAAATTTCATAAACCCGGGCTCTCTTTTCCTTTCTTCATCCTCAGCTGTTGTCATTTTCCTAAAGCTTTTTTTTCTTGAAGCCTCAGCTTCATAATATGAACTAATAAAACTCAATAATATGAGTAGGCCTATACATTTACTAAACTAAAGCTGGAAATTAACTTAAGGAGAGGCCTCAATTTCTGCTGCATGCCGCCTCGTTGTGGGCTACCCCATTCCCGCAACGTTTTCTTGCCGCAGGTTACCGCCAGTCACTCACCCCCTTCCTGCTCCAGTTTGGACAAGCCTTTAATCATATCTTAGAGGTGGTCTACTAAGTAATAAATTGCAAGTTTAACTTAATTGGCCAAGCCTAGCAGTCTGTCACTTAAGCTTTAAGTTTAAATCCGTTGGGAAAAACAATTTAATATAGAAGACTACCAAAACTACCTAGACCTAATAGATAAATGGTGAGTACCTAAACATTTATGATAGTTTATGACAATGACGGCTGTACTTTAATTTACGTCCTACGCTCATTTGAATGAATATATCGATCCATATATCGATTATTTCATTAGATATATCAAGTTTGGTTAGTTAGGTTAACTTAATCATTGATTGAATTTTGATTAAACTGAAGACAAAAATCCCATCCAGCTGTTGCCAATTTTTATTCAAAAAGAGTGCTATTGAACGAGCCATTAACAAATTGCAAGTTAGTTTTGAAACAAAGACTTTGACTGTGTGGATCATGGCATTCTTTTGAAAAAAAAAAATGGAATCTTACGGAATAATTGGCATTCAAAATTGTCTTTTTAGATCATACCTCAGTAATCGGCAGCAAAGTTTTTTCCAATCAAGTCTTCTTGGAACAAACTGAGGTGAAATATGGGGTACCACAGGCGTCGGTACTAGTTTCTAGTTTTAATAAATGACCTAAATCTGAATGTGCATGCTAGTTCTATCCTTTTTGCATATGACGTAACCTTTTTTAAGACAAGTCCCTCTGCTGCCACAATTAGGGATGAATTGAGTAGCATCATAAGTGAAGCCAATGAGTGGTACAAGTTGGCTAAAATCTTTTGTTTATGAATGTAGAGAAAACTCAAAGCATGATCTTCTCCTTCAACCCTGGCTTAGTATATTCTAGTCATAGTGTTAAGTTGCTTAGTATTCACTTAGACCCTAAATTATCCTGGAATGTGCATGTAGTTTGTATGTAAAAAACTAAGTTGAATTAATTATTTATTGAAACACTTTAAGAAATATGTATCCTCTGACTATGTTAAAATTGTCTACATTAGTCTATTTCAAAGTGCCATCTTCTATGGTCTCTTGCTCTGGGGAAATAGCCCTTCTGTGATCGATGTACTTCTCGCCCAAAAGAAATGTATTAGAATAATGACCGATTCTGATTAGGTATAAAGATCACTGCAGATCACTTTTTGTACAAAAAAAGATTTTAACTGTTGTAAATCTCTACATCCATCACTGCATGCTTCACACAAAGAAAAATCTTAACAGTTTAACTCTTAATAGAAACGTACATAGCTGTAACACAAGAAATTGTAATTCAATAGCTAGACCCTACACTAGGCTGAGCAAGGTGCTCAATTCTTTTGAACAAGTTGGTGTACAATTGTTTAACAGGCTGCCTTTTGAAGCCCATCTGGCTGATTTTGACCATTTCAAAAAAGTACTTCACAGGTGGCTTTCAGCTACACCCTTCTACAGTATTGAAGAATTCTTTGCCTGTGATATTAGCCTAGTTTTTTAACCACATTGATTTTTTTCATCTGTGATTTTATATTGTGCTTTTATCTTGTGTAAATTTCCAACTTGTAAAACTTTCATTGCTAGCTGCTTGCTTGTATTATTTATTCAAGTGTGTCGCCTACTGTTATTAAACTTTTTTATACTTAATTACTACTGTGTGCATATATTATTTAGTAAGCCTGTCTGTATTATTTATAATTTATCTTATAGGTACTTATTTATTGTGCATGTAAACCTTAATTGATGTAGCTTGATTGCATGTATCTCTCTGATTACCTTGTTTACTATTTATTGACATGACCTATTGCATTTTATGTATAGGCCTAATGTTTAATGATCAAATAAATATATCTATCTATCTACAAAGTTTGGTTTCAAATTCATTTTTTTAATGAAAGTCTTAACCTGAGTTGGAAGTATGTATAAAGGAATTTAGCTCAATGTTTAAGGAGGGAAAGGAATTTAACTTAATGTTTAAAGGGGGGGGAGGGATCTGAGTGAATTGATGCTTTTAATTAATGAGATATTTAATAAATTTGGTAAAAGTTTACAAGTAGAGATCAAGTGTCATAGGCTATGCAAAATCACATCTTTTTAGGGATAAGTTGAAAAATATTTAGTATGGATGGAGCTTCTTGTAACCCTAAAAGGGGAGATGGGGAGGTTATCTAGCTTACAAATAGAGCTCTTTATTTTTATTTGAAAATTTATCGTGTATAAATATACTGTCTTAAGAACTGTAGGCTTTAATACACTATCCCATGTCAAGTCGAAATAATAAATATTTTAAATAAACAACCAATTATGGCGATTTGACACTTTGGCAGACGACTACTACAACAGTCTTATTCAAGTTTGGCCTTGTAAGCTTTAAATGAGCCTAACAAAATTAGGTACTTATAAAAACTTTTGCCTGTTAACTAATTATTCAGTCAGGCATTTGGTAATTTAGAAGTAGGCTAAAAATTACAAAGCAGTCATAACCTAATTTAACACCAAGAGGATTTCATATATAGCCTACTTTTTGCAAGTCCTCTAGGTCCTATTATTTTTGTAATATACCCTTTATAATGTAAACGGATGCCAACATCAAAATGGCTATGGAGGGTCCCAACCTCTAATAATTTATACAGTTTAAATAGGCCTGGCCTATACCCTTACGGGCTTAAGGCAGTGGTTTAAAAGACTTCTAAAAACCCAAAACTAAGCTTCCAAATCAAAAAATAGAAGTTATTTGATTCTATAATATCCATTTCCAAATACAGCCTACTTGGAATTCCCCAAGGTCACAATAATAGTTTAAGGCTTTAAGGTTAAGCCTTGGATCATAATATCTCTCCTTCAGCTATAACTCTGACTACAGTACAAATTTAAAGTTATAATTTTTTGGTTATTTAAAGTAAGAAAATAAGTTTGGCTGTTAAATATACTTCCTAAAAGCAGTAAAATATTTTCTTTTTTTCTCTCTCTTTCTTTGAGAAACGATGTGAATAGTATTGAAGGGATAAAAAGTAAATCATAAACTTTATATACCTGTCGCTAGAATGGCCACATGTCGATAGACAAGAAGACTAGTCTTAGCAAGTTTAGGGTAATGGTAGAAACAAAAAATTAGCATAACAGAGATTTAAAACATGAAAAACTTCACCATTTGGCAAAAAACATACATTACATTTCATGTCAAAACTGTTATATGCGACTCAAAAAAGCTTACATCGACTGCTATGATGAATTTTCCATAATAATTGATCTTATCAATAGTTGTGAATTATCTGTTTTAGATTTTAATCAATTCTATGGCGGGTTATGATAAAATATTTGATTTCCGCAAATTGTAAAATATAAATATTTTTGTGAGGAAAGGTACCCCAATAAGATTATTATTTACTCCAGGTCCGCGCTCCAACATTTTTCAGCCGAACGGCAAAGATTATGGCACTAATTCCTGATCTAGCAACCTCTGACTTCCGTTCAGGCTCTGAAGATGAAGTAACGTTTTATTTGAGTCACGAGTTCATTGAGCGCAAAGTGGCACACTGTTTATGAAACAGTGAAAGGTATTTTTATTTTTAAATGTATGTATCTTATTTCCGCAAATTGTAAAATAAAAATAAAGAAATAAAATCAACAAATCTTTGGCATACTTCCTCAGTTCAGGGAAACCGCATCTGTCCTCTCTCAGTAAAATAGCCATTGCCACACGCGAAACAAGAAAATTATTATATGAATCTTCCTTCAAAACATCTATAAGAACAATTGTCTAAGATAAATTAGAAAAGTCCTAAATCAACTGCCTTCCATAACTTTAATTGATTTAACACCCTAGGTTTAGGTTTACGAGCAAATTCTTCAGGAACAAATTTTTTCAGGCACAATAAGTTTTCTGTGATATTTCTTTGTGACGGGGAGATCCTAAGAAATATTGGACCGGTAGTCCATATATAGCCTACAATAATGTTCTCATAGGCAGATGAGGTGCATATAATCTAAAACAAACCCATTAACAAAATTTAAACCAGGGTTCTGTGTCAGAGGCGTAAGCCGAGGTTGACAAATTTCATCGGTTCTGTTTACAAAATCTAAACTAGAACGTGGTTGAGCATTGTTTTCTAAAAAAAAAATTCTTCTCTCAATAGTGGAACGAAATACTTTACACCTCGTTAATGATCGGTAGCCAGTATGGGAAGTTGTTCCTAATATGAAGCTTTTAGCGGGCGAGTCGCAACAAATCCCCAAAAATTCTACACAAGCTCTTGTTTTATAGAAAATTATGGCATTATTAACAATTTCAATAATTTCATCAATTAATTTTGAGAGGAAACAAAACAAATCATCTAATTAACCAACTTAGGGATTATTCTGAGGCCATCATAATGGAGCCGCCATTGTAGCCTAACTTAAACATTACTATGTGTAGTAAAGGTTGGCAAGTTTAGATAAGATTTTGATTATTAACTTATTTTCGGGTAGCTTACCTGTAGTTTCTTAAATTGGCTATGCTATTATCAATTGAAAATATCGATTTTATTAAGCCTAGTAGGCCCTGATTTAGGCCTAAAACCTTCATTCGACTTTTTTACTATCGGCAAGTTTGGTTAAGTTAGTTTAGTTAGGTTATAGCAGTTTCATTTTATAATTGACAAGTTTGATAAGCCTACTAAAAAAATTTAATGAAGGTTTAGGCCTACTAAGCTTAATCAAATATATATTTCCAATCGATAGTAGCGTAGCCCAGTTAAGACTCTGTACCCTTATTTTGATTATACATAAAAGGCACAATCATAGCCTAAAACTTAACCTAGGCTAACTAAGTTACAGAGAGCGCTGTAAGTTACAATGACAGTCCTGGACCTATTTTGGTGTCCTTTGGGCTGCACTTTAGTTTACGTCCTACACTCATTCAAAAGAAATATATCAATCGATATATCGATTACTTCATTTGATTTAACCCTCCAAGTGTCATTTGTCGCTGCAGCGACTCACAAACACTGTTTACGGCGAAGGCTCTATGACTGACGAAATCGGATTGAACTGGATTGAGTTAGGTATCGTTTTTTTTACAGATTCAGAGCTTTCTCCGGAGGTCTGTCTCTAAGCGCCATTCATTTTAGTTCCGAAAATATTGTAGCAGACAGCTGATGTACGTATTTGTAAACAGCTAGGTTAACCTCGGACCGATGACTGATGTGTTTTATTACGCTTATCACTGTTTTAGTGTTAAAAATCAAAAGTAGTGATATACGTGGTGCATTCTAAGAAGATTTTAGTGATTTTGAAGGGTTGGTTGATGATCCTGAAGAAGTAGGTAGTGATATTGATGAATATTATGAGCCAGATTCCTAGCTATGGTTAGGCTATGCATTCTTAGCTAAACGCTATGTACTAAAATCTGTTTTTTGCCCATAACTTATTTATTTGCAAATCTACTTCCTTATATTATCATATATTTGTAATCCTCATGAAATTTAGAACAAAGTGGCTATTTTCAAATATTTATAGGCCTATAATTTATACAATTTCATTGAGCGCAAACTTTTTCTTTTTTTTCCAAAATATTTTTTTTACATAAAAATTTTTTTTGAAACAAATGTTCCTTATGTTTTATGTATAATATTGAAGCCCATGATTTTCTAAAGAAAATGGTATATAGAACAGTATAATTAACATTGTTTTCAAGCTTCTCAGGTCCGTTTTAATAAAACCTTGCAAATGAGCAAAAAATAGGCAGACATTAAGGCCAAAACAAGGGACACTCGGAGGGATATACAAAGTTTGGTTCGTAAGGTTAATATAACTATCTAGGTTAACTAGGCTTAGGCCTATCTAATATAAGCTAACTTTTATTTAATGATGACTTAGCCAATACAAATTGTAATAGGCTATTTTGTTTAATCTGGCTTAATAAATGATTTAATTTGATTTGATCTAACCTAACTTAACTAACTGAATGAAATAATCGATATATCAAATAATCTATATATATCGATATTTGGTATTTATTCCGTATAGGTGCCTCCAAACGAATTTTTAATTTTGATACCTTACTTTATAGTTTTTACCTCCTGAATCCAAATATACCATTATTTTTCACCGCTGATGAATATTTCTCAAGATATCGCCGTAAAAACATACTTAACATTATAATAAACAAGATAGGATGGATAACATTTCAAGTGATTCTGTAATCAAATAACTTAATGTTCTCTATAATAGGAATTTCTTCACATTATGGAGCTATAACTTATATGGACTGGTGGACTAATTACATGTAGTTCTTATTTAGGCATATCAGGGTGGTAGGTCGTGCTGTATGTGAATTGGTGAATGCATTAAGTGTTTTGAAGTTAGGTTAGATAAGGAAGGTAAAGTTTAGGTTGTAATGTATCGAGTTGTTGCAAGCATTTTTGAAAAAGTAATTTGAAGTGTTTTTCTCAGGATTTTAATTTTTGAAAACAGTCTGCAGGCAACATAAACTAACAACTTGATACATTATAACCAAAACTTTAACTTACCTAATCTAACCTACCTTCAAAGGACTTAATGCAGGCACCAATTCTCATAAAGCACGACCTATCACCCTGACATGCCTTTTCTGACATCAAAAGGAGTTTGCTTACTCATTCTAGAGGTTTGGTTAGGTTAGGTTATGTTAGAATAGCACCATTTTATTATGTAATTTCTAAACCGCGAAATATAAATCAATAAATCATTAATAAGGATAAAATACAGGTTTTTTTTTAAGGGAGAGGAGGGAAAATGCTTATACGCACACAGGTAGCCAGCCTGTAGTGTGAGACTTCTGAATCTATCACAGAATACTTACTCACTAAAAAACCCCCTCTACTCTGTTGAACACAGACCTGGAATTGTTTATCACATTACTGTACTTCACGTCAGGCCAACATGTTTCAGTCAGGCCTTACATGTGACCTAAGCCCTCAGGGCTCTCACCGTTTTTGGCATTTGGATACTTCATGACCTACACCGCTTCCCGGTCAAGGTCGAGCTTCTTGGCGCGGAGAATACCCTGGATGTAATGTTACACACAGGTCCAATTGTCCTCACCCTCCATCATCATTTGTATGAACGTGTCCACCGACAGCAGTCCTACTAACTGTTGGGCCTCCAGGCGGGGCCTTTCCCAACGCTGGCAGTGGAAAAAGGTATGTTCCACATCATCGGGAATGCCTGGGCAGTATATGCAATCGGGTGACACGGCTTTGCCCATCCTGAACAGGTACGACTGGAAAAAGCCGTGACCCGTCAGAAATTGGGTGGGGAAATGAAGAGTCCACCACTCCACACCGCCAATTAACCCAAGGTTGGACTTGCTTTATCAGTCACCTGGTCCAGCGTTCCAGAGTCTCCTGTTCCCAGCTCTCCTGCCACAGCTGGTAGACAGCGCTGATAAATTGCTTTTCTCTCCGCCGCCAAAAGTTTGACGGGATGATTCCAGCAACCACCAGGACAGCGGGTTCGGACACTGTTCGGTAGGCAGATGCAACTCTTAGTGCTGCCTGACGCTGCTCTCGGGCGAGCCGCATCCTATATACCTCCTTATTTAGAGCGTCTGCCCACACCTCAGCACCGTACAAGAGTACGGACTGGACAGAAGACATTACAGCCTTCTACTGCTAGACTGAGGCCCTCTGACATTGGCCATCTACCGGCTAAGAGAGGAGACCACCCTAGCGGCATTGTCCGCCGTACGAAAAATCTGATCCCACCAGCTAAGTTTGCTGTCCACCATAATCCCAAGGTACTTGGCAGAACGAACGGTCTGGACTTCGACGGCCCATACCCTCAACGGATGGTGTCAATCCGTTTTTTTTTGTTAATATCACGATCTCAGTTTTGCTCAAATCAAGCGAGATACCGTAGTCTGTCATCCATGTGTTTATAGTACGCATAACTCGGTTCAGCTTTAGCTGAGCCAGCTCAACGCTACGTGCAGCTATCAAAACTGCAACGTCGTCCGCGTACCCAACCAAAACAGTTTCCTCAGGCATTTCAGACCTCAGGAGGCTGTTATACGTGACATTCCAGAGGTCCAGGCCGAGTATGGAACCTTGGGCAGCACCGGAAGTGACACTCATCGTCCGTGGGCATTCTGTAGTGTCATACATGAGGAGGGGAACCGGAGATAATCCTCTATGATACGCATGAGGTATGCCGGGATGTAGAAGGTCTTCTCCAGAGCATCCAGCATATCGCACCACCTTGCCGAATTAAATTAGTTTCCTACATCGAGAGTTACGAGCAGCACAACCCTTCGAGAGGATAAAATACTGGTAACAATAATACATTATTAACTTATTGGTTTTAGAAAGTGAAAAGTGTAACTTAATCAGGTGATTTTCATATTGTAGAATCAGAGTAAGCTAATTAAAGTTGTCACTTCCATTTGCTTGACTATGATTGAAAACCATCAGCTGTTGAGCTGTTCGTTTACTAACCCATAGTTCATTCCACTTGTAAATGTCATCCATCCTACCTTGTTTAATGTAATGTTGTATATTATTACGGCGATATCTTGAGAAATATTCATCAGCTGTGAAAAACAATGGTATATTTGGATTCAGGAGGTAAAAAACTATTAAGTAAGATATCAAAATTAAAAATTTGTTTGGAGGCACCTATACGGAATAATTGCCCGATATTTTTCACTCGAATGAGTGTAGGACGTCGTAAACTAAAGTGCAGCAGGCCTCTGTATAATCCATAAGTTTAAGTAACCTAGGCTAACTTAACCTATAAGTTACCAAATATTCTGTAGAAAAATAAACATTTGCTTAGTGCTTAACTTAATCATATGTAACTAGGCCTGAGTGAGTTGAAATCTAAATAGGCCTAGGCTATTAGCCTCTAGTTGAAGTACCGTAAGCTAAAAAGACTAAATTTACAGCATGGCAAAATACAAATCAAGACCCAGGGACAACCTCATGTGGATTGGCTTGCTTTAGCCAGCATCCACTTAACCTGGATGAAACTTGTACTCAACATAGCCTACTCACATACAAATACTAATACAGTGGGTAAATTAAGGGCCTACAAAAAAAAAGGTAGCATAAACTTACCTTACCTATGAAAAATGTCTAAGTAGAATGTAAGGTAGAGCTAAGGTAGAGGTTAGTTGTTTACAATTGTTACGACTGGCATTGAATTGGAGGCGATTTCAAAAGGAAACAGTGTTGCCAACGGCCCTCTTTGGTTTTCCCCTCATGAAACGACGGATATTCTCGATTCTCCACGCAAGGATTCTAAAATTAATCGCAAAATCCTTGATAGCATCCAAGATTAAAATATATATTATATAATTCACCATATTTACATGATAATATACGTTTTCAAGTTTTCTTTTTTAACAGGAGGTGCAAATAACCAAACATACCTGCATAACCTTTTGTACTTTAACATTTATGGGTTCTGGTAAAAAGTATGAGTATTGGCACGGCCGCTTAAAGGTGGCCGTGGCATTGGTCTAGCCTTAGACCACGGCCGCCTTTAACTCCAGGCCGCGGCC